>NC_044067.1:20847100-20849600 GCF_902167405.1 Gadus morhua | reverse complement strand
CCTGTTCTGGCAGCCTGTACAGCTCCGACGTCTGCCAACAGGTTAGGATTCGCCTCTCCGGCATTTTCTCCATTGGTTCGGAGTTGGATGAGTTATGACTTGACACATTACCGTCTGTACTCCTGGGCAGCCAAAGAAATTGGAGATAAATCATCTTGCCAAGCTACCGGGGACATGGTAAGATCCTGCATCAGACAGTCTTTTTGTGTGTTATGATCAAGATGAAGAGGATTCAAGCAACGTGTTGGTATATACAATGGGACAATGGCCCAGTAATTGGGTTTTAGTTGATAAAAATGAGCGTGCAATGTTTTTTTTTTCCCATTCTGTCACATTCCATAGTGAACTTCCTGAAGGGGAAGAAAATTGACCTTGCGTTAAAAACGTAAAATTTGCTTTGCTATTGATATGCAGCATAGCTAAGTTTGGATTGATGGGCCCCCTTGTCCTTTAAAGAGTGCATTCCTGGCAGTAACTCAAGGGATACACACCGATCCGACCATTCTCCATGAGGACACACCCCGTCTAAAGCCACACACTGTCAGGACAAGATCATCAAGTTGCCCGTCAACCGACCAACCAATCAGAATGCCTCATTCTCTGGACCTGCGTGCCAGCAGTACACTCCCCCTATGTCCCGTTATGTCCAATAATTCTCCATCTCCATGTGGGTAAGCCAAACCAAAATAAGAAACACACATCAACCTAATTGGCCAGCTTTGTAATCCATTCAGTGAAACATTCCGGTTTGGGGCTCAACAGGCCTACTCTTTCGGGGTGGGGTAGGCCTCAAGTCAACCACACAAAATCCTTGGGCAAAACTCAGCGTTTCAGCACTACAATCTCCCCCCCTCATCCACCTTCTAGCCTGACAACAGGCTGTGGAAAGAGTGGGAGAATCTGTTTAGCTCGGCCGATGCCTCTGGGTTGAGGTTCTGGGAACGGAAGGTCAGGGGTTTGGAGGCTAATTACCCTGTCCAGCAGGCTGACATGGTGGCTGGCTTGTGGTTCCTCTCACAATGTCTGTCTGGGCCCCACAACGCATGGCAAAATGTTGCATCCGGACTCTTGTAAGAAACTATGAGAGGTTCTTGATAATGTGCATATTTATTTATAGTTCATGCCACGTCCACAAAGGCGTTTCCGAAATATTGCCAACCGGCTGACCACATAATGTAACTGACCAGCTGCCTGTGTAATCTGGGGTTTGAGCTCCGCCACTGCGTCCTTGCACAAAATAAGTGTATCCAGTGGAAGTAAAGACGATCTGACCCACTGGCTGTGTTGCTGCCGTTGTTTTGAGATGTGTCACAGCCACAAGAATTTCATAAGAACAGGATGCTGCAAATTACTGAGCCTTGGACTCAATCGTTAGGGGGTGATGGTGGTTCACAGTTTGTCTCTCTGCTCCTGGAGAGAGAGGTTGAGTTGAACAGTGAGCTCTTTGGCGAGGAGCCATATCTACAATGTCCTACTCCATAAATGGCTAGGTGTTTTGACGGCTACCGTATGAGCCTAGATATGCTCCATAGAAGCAGCGATTTGAGAAAAATCCAGATATGTAGCTCTGTGTGTGTGTCTCTGTGTGTGTGTGTGTGTGTGTGTGTGTGTGTGTGTGTGTGTGTGTGTGTGTGTGTGTGTGTGTGTGTGCGTGCGTGTGTAAGTGTTTGTCTGCGTGTGCAAGTGTGTGTGTGTGTTTGTGTCTGTGTGTGTTTGTGTGTTTGTATGTGTCTTTGTGTGTGTGTGTGTGTGTGTGTGTGTGTGTGTGTGTGTGTGTGTGTGTGTGTGTGTGTGTGTGTGTGTGTGTGTGTGTGTGTGTGTGTGTGTGTATGTATGTATGTATGTGTGTGTGAGTGTGTGGGTGTGGGGGGGGGGGGGGGGGGGGGGTGTAACAAGGTTGTAATTAGGTGAATAGGCAAAGGAAAGGCCGGGGAATGGGACGAGGTGTTGATGAATTAGGGGAGTTCTGTGTCAGAGCCGCATCACATTAATCAGGACAGACGGAGGCTTGTGAATGCGATGCTGTCTTGGTCTGCCGTCCTCTCGAATAGCCTCATGTGTTTGATAAATAGCTCGGCCCCTGTCGTGTATCACTGGATCTTCCTGAATTTAAATGCAACAACCCCATTCTCGCAAAGCTACTATTGATCTTGTTCTTCCTTTTTTTCTTTTTATTGAAGTGTCCCTGTTTCTGTATATTCTAGATAAGCTGGGCCAGCGATGCAAAGGAGTGAAAACTTTAATGGTGAGCATGGAAAGCCTGTTTCCATGTCAGAAGAATTTGGTGTAATTATCTTAATATTATGTATAAAATGAATTTATATTTCATTTGTTAAAATAAAGCAGTTAACAAATTCTGGCCATTGTTTGAAACGGACATCTTTTAGAAAGCAAGCAATTAAAAACTATAATCTTTAAGATTTACTCTTCATGGTAAAATGGCCGTCCACTAGGGTGGCCATCCCCGCGAGGGTGTGTCTTAGAAGGAAGAGGTTTCTTG
>NC_044067.1:20804600-20844600 GCF_902167405.1 Gadus morhua | reverse complement strand
ATGGTTGTTTTAGTAAAAAGAACAAAACCTCAACCTCACCCCAGTGTATGAGCATTCCCCTTCTAGTCCCCGGATTCCAGACGGTGAAAACAAGGTGTAACAGGACTCTGGGAGCCCGCGGGTGTGTTGTTTCAGTGAAGGGTTTGCCAGACACAAAGACCCACATTACCGCTGCCTAACCCTGATTGAGGCTATTGTTCCGATGATTGCCTGCGCTGTGTACTGTCTTGTTCTCCCCGGCTACTTCTGAAACGACGAGGGACACCTCAACAGTGGATGGACAGAATATGAAGTCATTTACAAGAAGGGTTTAAGGATTTAGAAATTACTAAATTAAATTATTATGTCAAATCACCCAACTCCAGTGAAACAGCTTGACCGTACAATCAAAAGTAGACCGACAACTGGCTGTACAAATGACCCACAATGCCACAGTGAGTATCATTGAAAACTTCCTACAGAGGCCCCCATCATCTCTCTCTCTCTCTCTCTCTCTCTCTCTCTCTCTCTCTCTCTCTCTCTCTCTCTCTCTCTCTCATCTGCAGGCATCTTGATATTCTGTGCGGGATGTGTTTATTTCAACATCCCGGTCACTGGATCTGAGCCAACAATCTCCCCCTCATCCCCTCACGATCTTTGTCTGAAGACAGCAGATCTCTTCAGAGTCGACTTGCCAGAAGAGGTTGCCCAGTAAATGAGAGTGAGAGGCAGACACATGGGCAGTGGCGGGAGCAAAGGGGACGCCAAGACACAGCTTTGTTTCCCCAAGTAGCGAGCTGAAGTTCCCAGCTTTGTGTGGTGAGGGGTTCCCTCCTGCTGGCACCTCTGAGGGGGGGGGGGGGGGGGGTATTTATACAGTGTGGGTAAAGAGGAGCAAAGGGGGGAGTGGATGGGGGGGGTCAAGGAGGACTTGGTCCCAGAGGCAGGGCTCGGTGTGAGGGGTTTGCCACAAAGAGACAGCGGGCTTGGGTCAGAAGTTGTTCAGTTAGAGGAATGTTGAAGCACTTTTTTCAAAAAGAAAAAAGAAGTAAATTACGGTGTTGAAACAGCGATAAATACAACTGAGCGGGAACTGTTTCGATGTCCCATGAGAGACCGCTTATAGAATTTGTTACTAAAACAGTCACAATCCTTCCGCACACACACACACACACACATGCTCTCACTCACACACACACAAACACACTCACACACACCCGTTCCAGATAACGAGCTGTCTTAAGCCTGGGCCCCAGAAGGAGGGCGACCCCACCCTAGAAGCGGTGCTAGTGAGCGTGCGGCAGCCCAGGCCCGTCCATCACCCCGACAGCAGCATTGTTTCCTGGGCTACGGGGAGAGCCCCCAACAGGTACATGCACGTGACAATCCTCACACCATCTACCTCACTTGCTGTTTGTCTTTTTTTTAATTTGTTGGATGTCGTGGGATGTGGGGAGAACCAAGGCCTTGTTATGACCTGCCCAGAGCGACCTGGTGTCAGAATACCTCCTGTGGTTCAGCGGAGGTACACTGTCTTCACAGAACACTATATACTACTTCAAAAGTGAGTAAAACTGACGTATACCGGCGCAAGGGTAGGATTGTTATAACTTAAAACTTTTGTTATAAACTAAAAACTAGTCTAGAGACTAGTCTGGGCCGCAATGTGGGCATATGACTCATGTATGAGGATTAGTCACATGACTTCATGACGAGATGTCCCTACTCAGGCAAGCCTTAGAGTGAACTCCCCGTGTCAAACAACGTCCTACGACTGCTACCACGTTGAGTTTCAGCCTAATGGGAAGATTGTGTGGAAATATGCTGGCTCCCACTGTTCCCAGATCTCTGGATCATAACATGTTTGCTTTAACACCCCCACCCCCACCTCCCCGGCCCCTATAACAAGCTCTCAGATGGGCCAAACATCCTGCCAACAGGCGGGAGAGGAGCCGCATCTCCTTGTCTTTGTTTAGGTCTTAAATCCCTGGTTTGATCTCCTCCTAAAGACAAAGCCAGGTGTTTGGTGTTAAAAAAAGGTCTTCCACCGAGGGAAAAGCCGCAAGGGTGTTGGGTGGTGAGGAGTGGGCTCTTTGTGTCCAGGCAAGGCCCCTGATCAGGGGGCCAGCGCTGAGGTGTCGTGTTGAGGGGTCTCTTCTCTTGGAAGCACTCAGCGACAATAATAAGGTCCTCCAAGGCTGGAGTTCTGTGTTCGCTTTGGGATAAAAGATTCTAGAAAGAGCCAGGAGGGTGGGGGGGTGGGGTTAGGATCCGGGTGCGGGCGAAGGCCGATTAAGACAGGAAATTCCAGGAGAAAACTTGGCATTGGTCCTAACTACATAGCACTATGCCAACGGCTAAATACAAACACAAACACACGCGCTCACAAACACACACAAGCTGCCTCCGTGTCGCCTTGCTTTGCATTCTGGGTAGACGTGTAGGCGAGAAGTGGCATGGTTGGAGTGTGCCCGGTGACACCTGGGTTGGTTCAATTTCAAAGTTCAAAAAGATCCCCTTGGAGGCCTTTCCGAAAACACGTACACTGTAGCGTTCGGTGAATACGAGGGGCAGAGAGAGGTTCATAAAAACGAGTGTATTTAGCCTAATCCTGAACTGAAGCGCTGCACACACAACATGAAACCTTCAGGTTTTGCCAGCAAAGAGTTGCTTCCTCTCCGGGGCCGTGCATCGTTGAGCCATGGCGACAGAGGGATTAGGGGCTCAGCGTGGAGCACGGAACCACCACTAACTATGAAAAGAGGTACAACAGTGCATTTTATCATTGAATTGCCCCCGAGGGAGGATAAAATTATCCTTTTACTTTTTTTAAATTAATCGATGGAGAAGCTCTTCAGGCCAAAAGGTAAGTAGATCGGGCCAGTGCCCTGCCTACCGACCCACATGACTGTTTGGGCAAAAAATTAATTAGTCCTTGTTAACTCCTGGGAAGTGTGTTTATGTTGCTGTAAAGTGCACATATCGAACTCCCCATGAGAGACATATTAAGGCAGGAACGGCCTTTACTTCAGGCCTGTAGCATTTTTATAGTGCATTAGGAATCCAGATGTTTAGAATTCCAAATGGAACAGTCTGCATTGTACCTTGGATGTTTGTGTGTCGTGTGTGAGCATCCAGTTTTACCCTAGAAACTGTCTTTGTTTATGTTTCTGCACGGATATTTCTTCGCTGGAAGTGCTTTGTGTGTCCGAGTCCATGCGTGTTCATTAAACAGCTCATGGGTGCAGCCGTTTAGCAAGAGTGCGGCGGTAAGTGGTGCTAGTATGTAAACGTACGGCGTGACTGTGATGCTTCAATCCTGTCCGGTGTCCAATCAAAATAATCTCACAGTTTGATGCTCTGGTTCCTACCATGGGCTGGGAATGTGTTTACATCACGTTGCCATGGCTACCTGTATCCAGATGTGTTGTATCATATAACTCGGGTTTAGCTACAGTAAAAAGCAAGCGCTGGCCCCTGGATATCTTCCTCCTGCTGTGCTGTCTGGTGTTTACCGGCCCCAGCTGGCTCCGGCCTTTCCTCCGATTCGTCTCTGTCAGACCTACATGCTCACCTCGGCCAATCAGTTCTCAGGACCAGGCATGACCCTAACCTACCACCAGTGTGTGATCCATCACCCAGGCACAGTGGACGCTGGCCAGCCTCCTTAATTGTTCTGAAGTCATGGCGCTAACCAGGTATCACTTGCAGTGAGGGGTCGTTATTTACCTCCATCCACCATGAAATGGCCATTTGGAAATGCTTGGGTTAAGAGATATCAAGAAAAAATTCCAAATATGCCCCATTACCCCCTCGACATAGTAGATTACAACCCATCAGAACATTTCCCACCAAATCTCAGCTATGAGATTTTCCCAGAAATTGGAGCATTGTGATATCATCTCTGGAGCCCGCCGTCATCACGGCAGCATATCATTGCCCAGTGATCAGCATGCCTCACTGGGCTGGGACAGGGTCGTTGTTGGGATCAGATCATTGTTTGGTTGTGAGGACATGAGGAGAAGGCATTGGGGAGGTAGTTTAAACCCCAGCATGTGAACTTCAATGCTCCTATGTGATGTTAGCATGCAGCTAGCGTGCGCTAGTGCAGCACTGGAGGCAGCAGGGCAATGGCCTCTCGGCAGAAACTGATGGTGTGTCGGAATAATCAGCTACCTGTACAGACTGCTGATTTATTACTTGGCTGCCGCTCTGCCCGGCCAGGAGCACAGGTGTAGGTCTGATTAGCTAATTGCTGAACACAGCCACTTATCGCCATGACAACTGGCAAGGATGAGATGGAAGAGGTTTGTTCGCTTGGAGGAGGGGCTCTATCTGAAATCCAAGCCCCCCCTAACCCTAACACTATGTGTCTATTGTGGTCGCCCATGTGTGTATAGTGTGTAATGTTAGTAACTTGACCGTTTCAGGTAGGTTGTAATGGGCCCTTTGCACTTGCATTAACTTTGGGGATTTTGCTGATGCTTTTATCAAAAGCGACTTACAACCATTGTTTCAAACATTCACACACCGACGGCAGAGTCAACCACGCAGGGTGGCAGCCAGCTCGTCGGGAGTAGTCAGAGTGAGGAATCTTGCTCAGGACACCTCAACACTCTACCTCTAACTAACAACCTTCCAGCTACCAGTCAACCCGCTCTACCTCCTGAGATACTGCCGCCCCCGCTTGCATATTATTTTCTCCTAACATGGTGTTTGGTTTAAAACAATGATGTCCTTTCAGCTCCTCGTTCAAAAAGAGCGCTATTGTTTAATCAATTAGGGCCAAGCATCAAGGCTAGCATCAAGAGCTTCGTTGTTGTACAGGTCCAGGAATAATCATACGTCTTCAATCCTGCAGCCGCAGCTGTTGGAAACACAGGCTGTTCTTCCACAGTGTGTCCGGTGTTTCCAATGACGACATTCTCTGCTCAAACTCCAGACTCCTGCACACACACGTATGCACTCACACACACACACACACACACACACACACACACACACACACACACACACACACACACACACACACACACACACACACACACACACACACACACACACACACACACAAACACACAGCCACACACCATCCTGTCCCCTGACTTGTAAAATAGGCAATGTCGTTTTCTTAAGGAAAGAAGAAGTGACACAGAGGAAGTCTCCAAACAGGCCATCAATGTGGGGGGGAAGGGCCATGCGCACATGTCAACGTATGTCTTTGCTGGAGGTCAACCCAAGGTGAGACAGTCCCCAGGGAGAGCCTCTACTCTCAGCAAGCCTTGGAGTTCATCCTGCATGAAGCTGGCCTGGTCTCCATCAGGCTTGTCTTGCTGAGTTTGTTAAGGTATGTCAGTGTTCAAACTGAGTCATATCTTAAGATTTCCTGTTGGGCCATTAGTTCATCATATAGGCCAGACATCGTTACATACATTTTAGCTTTGAGGATTAGGTGTATCAAAATGTGTGATTACATATTGATAACCATTAATTCCATGCTTAGATTTGGATAACACTAAAGCTTTAATAGTATAGTTTGATCTAGTCTTTTTTTAAATGTCTACCACCTACTTATACAGGATTGTCTGGACAGCTAGAGCTTGAAGTAGACAAGAGGGCTGACGTACCTCTTCCGAGCTTCAAACCAAGACCCAGATCTCTCCTGTACACCACTCCTTATTTAATATCCGTCGCCTTAATCTATGCTTGCCATTTCACACTTGGAAGGATAAAGCTGGTGCTGTTGTAAGAATCTCTAAGAAAGTAACAAAAAACTACATTGCCGAAACTGAAGCCTGAACTGGCAGCCCCATTGCGGCACTTTGTAACGCTGGCCAGACGCACTGTGGGTCACATCTCCTTGATAAGACTAAGCATCAGACACATTTGAGGGGACTGCGGCTCTTTCACTTTGATACTGTGTGTGGGAACGGGTTGCTTGTAGAACATACCTTACCTTAGGGGTTTGGTTTAGAAGCTGTAACGAGTAACAGCTGTAAGACACATTGCTGAAACCATGACCTCTGCTCATGGTTTCAGCCCCACTGCCCCCCTCCACCGCACCCCCCAAACGACCACCACCTTAAACCCTTCAGGGGAATACCACCCTTAAAGTTCAGCCCCTTATTTCTCCATGTACACATTTTCACTCTGATTGTAAGTGACTGCTATATTTTCCTCACCGTAAAACCTGTCCTATATCGTGACGCTGTATGAGATGTCCCATGTGGCTGTTCATGGTACTGCATGGTGATTCTGACCGTATATATAGAGAGATAACCTTATTTGATATTCAAGATGGGTATTACTGAGCAGGCCTTGGTATGCCTGCTGACGTCTTTCCCTCTTGTTGATGACCATGTGCTGCTTTGGTTTTAGATAGTTCAGTACTCTGTTCAAAACTCAAAGAAGACCACAGGCTCCAGTGGATTGATTTACACACAGCTACATTCTTTAACACGTCTGTATCGCACCACTGTTTTGAGAAACACCCTTTAACCAATCAGAAAATCTGTTATGCATACTTTATCTGAAAGAGCATCCACATTTGTTTAAAAAGGACTATGAGAGTTAGCCCAGGAAACCCCTCATGGAAGAGCCGGTGATTTCAAAGGGGTCAGAGAATGGGGGCAGCGAGGGGGAGCGGAGAGGGGTGAGGAGGGGGCGTTTGCTATGAGGGAGGAGGGGAGGTGCACAGAGCAGAGCATCCTTTCTTCTGGAACAAAAGGACCGTGAACACATTATTTCACTGTTGCTTGTTTGCGGGGTTTGTTGAGGCATAAGGGGGTAGTTGGAGGAGGGGGTTGTTTTTACTAGCTTCCTGGACTGAAAATGCCGTGGGTAAGTACATGAGCGGCAGGGGGTAGGGGGTCAGTCCCACCGACGCTCTGAAAGGCTTGGTGGCGGTAAGGTCAGTCATGTGGGCAGAGTGTGAGATGCCAGCAAGCCACCTCGTCTCTTCTGGTTCCGGTAGTAAAACAAAGAAGAAAGTAAAAAAATAAACAACACTGCCTCGGTGAATCAGGTGGGTTAATGGATGGATGGACAACAAGAGTGGGAGAACAATAGGGGGAGGGCAAGGAGTCAACAATGGTGTGAATTTAAACCACTGAACTTCTGCTGAGTCAACAGCAGCATCATCACTATCTTGGTCACCAATAGGAGCAAGGTGTCAAAGGTTGCCTCTTACCATAACATGGACAACTGTTGCTGTATTAATAGTAAATTAGCTGAACACACTAGACCTGCCCTTTCCCTTAACGAACCCTCAACATAACCGTAGAGAAATGTTTTTCAAAACATTTTAGCAGTAAGTCTTGTTTCTGCCGACTTAATTAAATGAAGGCACAATTTCAAATGTATGAATTATTTTCTTTGACGTGGCTGAATAAAAAATATAACTCTTCTTTGCCTTGCATTGAAAGGTACACCACCAGCAGAAGGGTTACTTTATGCCATGGCTCCTAATTTCATCAAAGCCATATCCATAGACCTCAAGATCACAAGACCTGGAGGTCTAGGGATCTGCGTCTCTCTCTCTCTCTCTCTCTCTCTCTCTCTCTCTCTCTCTCTCTCTCTCTCTCTCTCTCTCTCTCTCTCTCTCTCTCTCTCTCTCCCTCAGAGGGCAGGCAGTGTGTTTACTTTGCCCTGTAATGCTAGTATTGAAGTCAAATAAACAAGGGGCCTTGCAAGCAACACATGCTGCTCTCATCAGCTCTCTGACAGGCATTGGGGGGGCGAACCGTTTAAATAGAGATAGAGAGAGAGAGAGAGAGAGAGAGAGAGAGAGAGAGAGAGAGAGAGAGAGAGAGAGAGAGAGAGAGAGAGAGAGAGAGAGAGAGAGAGAGAGAGAGAGAGAGAGAGAGAGAGACTAGCCCTGTGTTAGTCTACATGCCTTTTTTCATTAGAGTCCGTCCAAGCTGAGTGGTTAACCGGGAAGGCTATCCATCATAAATGGTGGTGGGCTGAATGAATGTTGGGGACTCCTCTCTGTGACCCAGCGGAGCTTCCAAGAGAGACGTTGGAGGGACAGGGAGAAGGTTATCCTGCGAGATGTTTATATCCCAGTGGATGGAAAAGTTTCAATTTGCACTTTTTGTTTTAATGTTTGGTTGGCTCTGCACTATCCTTGTCTTTGAGTCTGTGTGTACATGAGTGTGTGCATCTCTATGCACGCGAGCCTTGCAGTGTTTGAAACTGATTATTTCTCTCTCACTCGCTCTCTATCTCTCTCCTCCTCCCTGCTGACACCGTGACAGTGAGTCGGTTGAGAATCCTCTGGGCTCGGGAGACGGGAGTGAATGGCGAGGACATTACTCAGCAACAACAAACAACAGGCACTGCGAGATAAGGATTCATTTGTCACAGCGTTCTTGCGGGGAGACAAGCGCTGCGTCGCATTGTGTGTTAAAATTAGCCCCTTGCGAGACATCCCCTATGTGACACTGCGTGAGTCGCATGTCACCTTGGGGGTAGGCCTACTGGGGCAGAAGATGAGGAGAATCTTATGTTTTGACTCACAACCTTCATTGGTGTTTGTTTCAGCAGTGGCTCTCCAAGTTGTTAATGAATTGTCCTGAGAGGGAGAGTTTTGCTGAGCCAACAGATTCCCTTCAATGAGTTGCTAAGCTATTCTCACTTGGCTGCTAGGGGTCACTTCTGGTCTCACTTTGTTCTGAGGGCTGTAGATGCCTTGCTCGTGTGTCTCTTCTCTGGAGGCAAGTCTGTTTTGTTGGGAGTTAACTTAAAGTAGAATATATAGTTTTTACCATGATTTGTATTCTTAACAGAAAAATCAAATGTAATGCTTTGAAATGCTTTGTTCACAGTTCAAGACCTCAAGTATGCAGTATGATACACAACTTCTACTACAATTATTTCCATATGAGTAAGTACGGAAAAAAACGTATGAAGTCCATAATTATGTCTCCTAAAGTTGATTAAAAGATCACTAATTAAATGAGAAGAATGAGACACGTTGAAGGGCCATCTTCACTACTCTCCTCAAAATCATTAATGGCCAAGTTGTGGAGTGGGTCTCCTCCTTCCGTTTCTTAGGCACCACTATCCACCAGTCCCTATCATGGAACCTGAACATTTTTCTTATTATTTCCAAATCCCATCAGAGATTATACTTCCTCCGTCAGCTGAGGAAGTTTGGGGTAACTCAGGCAGGCATGACCCATTTTTATCGTGCAGCCATCGAAAGCGTGCTCACATTCTCCCTCCTGGTTTGGTATGGTAGTGCTACCAGCCAGGACAAACAACAGCTTGAGAGGGTAGTAAAGATAAAGATAAAGATAAAGATAGACTTTATTGTCATTGTACAGTCACCTATACAACAAAATTGGGAGTACGCAGGGCCTCTAAAATCATTGGCTGTAGTCTGCCTACCATAGGCTCGCACTATGACACCAGAAATTCCGGGAAAACTAGGAAGATCATCTCTGACCCCTCTCATCCAGCACACCACTTATTCACACTCTTACCATCAGGGAGGAGGTACAGAAGCATCACAAGTAAAACATCACGCTTTAGGGACAGTACCTATCTACAAGCTGTACTGTACTTAACTGCTGTCATTCTCTGCGAACCATGCATTGTGTGTTTTTTATGTGTGTTAAGTGTTGTACTCCTTGTTATTTATGTGCCGTTTTGGCTTTTTGTCTTGTTATGTTGTGTTGTTATGTTGCTGTGTAATACATGTGAGCATACCAAAACAAATTCCTATCAACTGTATTTTATACATTGTTGAAATGGCTATAATAAACTTGAACTTGAAAAACCAGCCCTGGAACAGTAATCATCTGACCTCGGGCCAAACGGCCTTCCCCTCTGGTGGTTGCGGCTGTCCCTTTTCTTAAAGACAGTTGCTGTGTATAGTAGGGGAGACACAACAACTACACAACTACAAAGGCCCCAGGCAGGTCATGAATAGCCATCAAAATTGTCTCAGTAAGTACTCTGTTAGTTAGCAGGGTGATTAACCTGTTGATCAGATCGACTTATTCAGGTGAAGGTCTTCATATTGAAGGAAGAGGAGGAGAAGGGAGGACGAATCGGTTGAAAGTGTGCACGTGTGTTTCGTGCTTCCACTGTATCCACATGGAACGAGTGAACAGGGAACAGATCCCTCCCATGGATCCGAGGGGGATCAATGGCGTCCCCCTCTTTTGCTTTGTGCTGCAGCCTCTCCACACGCATCTGGATCGCATTGAGGGCCGTGTATTCGCTCTAGACTGGACAGACATACCCTTACAGTGTTTCACTGAAAATGTCATAACACGCTAGCGTCAAGTGAGAGGAACAAGACTCAACGTTGCTGCATGCAAGGTGGAAGCATAAGGCTGTGTTTGGGGATGTTGAGGGCCGGAGGGAAATTTGGGGGCTGGGATGCGTTGGAATGAAAACAGTGTGGAAGTGGTGATGACAGTGCTAAAATCACAAAGTTAAATGTAACAATAGAATTCAGGGTCTGATGTTGTTCTGAGATGAAATGTAGAGTCTCTGTGCAACCCTCCAGACCGATGGGGCCTCTTTGGCTGAAGAGGCAGTTTGAATCATTGATGACCTCAATGGAAAATAACTATAATGTGAAGTACAAAATGTTGAATCTGAATATTATCCAACGCACGATTGACAACGTAATACTTTTGAGATATTTACATTGAATAACCAAGAAAGGGAAAAGTTGTAACACAATATTGCATAAATCATGAAACAATGAATGGACAGAATCCACTAAGTGTGAGAGCCTTCAGCCCATATTTGGCTTTGCATTTCTGATTGTTCATGATTGGAATTTGCTCGCCCATGGGCAGGGCGGCTAACCCATCAATTGCTTTTGATTCCAAGAGTGAAATCCCTGTCCTTAGGGGCCTAGGGAGTGGACGACGCCACTGTGTCATGAGGTCCAAAATCTAAGCTTAAGCTCTCATAGACATGAAGAGAGAACAAAAGAAAAGAGAGAGAGAAAGAGAGAGAGAGAGAGAGAGAGAGAGAGAGAGAGAGAGAGAGAGAGAGAGAGAGAGAGAGAGAGAGAGAGAGAGAGAGAGAGAGAGAGAGAAAGTAAAATGAAGAGTGAGTCGATTTCATCCTGTGTTGGAGACTTGAAAAAAATGCCCCCTCAAAATGGGCGCCGATTCCTTACGCATAAAGAGCAGTCTTAGCTATGGACGCCATCCAAAAGAAACATGTCGAAGCAATTACACTGGAGACTACCCTCAGGCTCCAGTGAAAATCCCTGGTAAGTAGGTCCTATACATTAATTGCTGCGTAGATCCAAAAGAATGCACCCTGGGTAAATTAGGGTGATTTGTTTTCAAAGTGGATGGAAATGCTGTTTTGTACCCTTTGTGTTTTGTGAGGGAACCAGATAAGGGTTTTGCCCAGCATGTATTCACACAAATGTTTTTTTTTTTCATAAATGTGCAACTAAGTAAAGTAACAAGCGAGCCTTTAGCGATGTTAATCTCGGTTCTCGTATATCTTAAGGGACAGGGGAAAAACACATCTGGTTTCTCTGCTTGTGGATTGACTCACTGGGGTGAGGGTAGTGTGGCTTTTGTCATCCAAGCTTCTTGATTAGAAAGCATCCCCCCCTCCCGCCCCCAACACCACCACCACCACCCCATCCCCTACCATACCCCATCTCGCCCCCCCAAATCCTCCTTCAAATCCAGAAACACATTTAGGAATTCTACAGTCCCTTCCTGGCTCTTCATGATGATGATGATGATGATGATGATGATGATGATGATGGTGAATATGATGATGTTGTACGTCCACATATGCTCACCAGATGTTATCCTTCGATGTGAATGGGGGGCGGGGGCTGTCGCAGACTGCCACCCTGTTATTTCTGACTCTCCCTGTAATTTCAATTAACGTCACGCCACATCAGCGCCTCAGAGCCATCTAAAGCCATATGAAAGTCACACGACTGAGCTGCGGTTTAGCTCGGTAGTAGAATAGAAAGACCGGCTGCTTCTCTTCTGTCTCTCTCTCTCTCTCTCCCGACCGCCTGTGAAATAATATTTTCCCAATTGAGAGAATGTATTGGCAACGCCACATGTCCCCACCCGCCACATGTTAAACCACCAACCACCACCACGGCACTGATTTCAAAGCTGGCCTCATTTAAGTTTGAAATGTAGGGTTCCTGCTTAGAACCATACATTTGGAGCCCCCCACACTTCTTCTTCCAGGGTTGCTGATGAGAGAGACAGTGGGGACCATAGTTAACACACTGCATCACCCAGGTCTGAAGTGCTGAGTCTGCACTGCTGTGGCAGCCATCGTCATAACAAAAAGCACAAAGCCAGAATAAATCAATGTTGATGTTACATCCAATTACAGGTCCCAGGGTTCTTCAACCTCCTGCTATTCTGTCCTTTCATTGGCTGGCAGTGATAGTTACAGAGATCCTATCAGAAGGGATTCCATGTATACAAAAATATTTTTTCTCTTACTACAAAGACGCTATTGACTCCAATAGGAGAAGAGCTGTGGTTCTGTGACCGTGAGTGAGGCTGCAGGCCGGCTGTCAGTCTCTGACCTTCCCCTCAGTCGGACCACCAGCTGTCGGCCCCTTTTAAGGCCAGGGATGGTGGCGGGTTGGACCACAGCTTATATGTGGTACCTGTGGAGAGGCCACAGCAGCCCAATGGCCCCCTGGGATATGTGGTTTTAAAGTGTGGATCAGCTTAGGAGGTACAAGCAATGGTATGAAAACTCTACTACACAACGCCGAGGGGGAGGTGGGTTTAACTTCTAGCATGATCCTAACCACAGTTTTGTCTCCGACCCTAAATCTGTTTCCCCAAACCAATAATTTGTTTTGGCAAACAAAACTAAATGAGTTTCTCTCTGAATCACGTTAAGCACAAGACAACAGTAACCATGAAAGAAAGATTTGATAAATTGTGAGACCTGCATGTTTCACCAGTCATCGAAAAACAAAATAACATGGCTTTGTTGTTAATGTTAGAGTACTAAATTAATGAATGAATAAATATATAAATACGATACTGTATGACTGAATAAATGAATGATACATTTTTAAATGTACAATGTGGTAGTCTGTTCTTGCCTTTGTCAGCCATAAATGGAAACTAGCCATCTGCCCTCTCCTGTTTATTCTAGCTCGCTCAGACCTAATTACACTGTCTCCACACTGCGGACAAGCTGCCCTCCCTCGTTCTCCTCAACACGCTCAGACAAAACTGACAGTGCAGCGCGCGCACACACACACACACACACACACACACACACACACACACACACACACACACACACACACACACACACACACACACACACACACACACACACACACACACACACACACAAACAAGGCTCTTTTTATTGAATCACAAGCCGTCCAGTGTGGAATTAAAGTCAACGCACACCTGCAAAAACATTATTTTTGTGCAGCCTCTCTAGCATGTTAAACGCCGCTTTAAATAATCGGACAATAGCGCAGCAGAGAGCACAAAGGACCCCTGTTGAGCTAACACATTGCCTCACTTTAGCGTTAGGTATGCACTGTACAGACAGGTACAAATGACAGCCTTGTGTGCGCAGCGGCCTAATTCAATAAAATGCCATCGCTGCTGGGATGCTCTCTGTCTCTGCTGGCCAACCAATGGATCAGGGACATGCACGCTGTCTGATCACAGCACCGCTATATCACTTCCTACTCTTACAAACTTTCAAAATCTATCCATCTCTTGTATTGCTTGTGAATTAAATGTTACAGGTTCCCATTCATTGTAATGGATTGGCTTTGTACACATTAAACATACACTCACCATACAATCAGTACACATTAATGCCTTCACCTTTTGATGTGCATTGTTTAGGCACATGCCCATGAACAGCACTCAGTTTGGCTCATTTATAGGAATTGCAGGGGCCTCAATACTTGGGGCCATACTTGTTTTTTTCCTGATAATATAATCCAGAGCATGCCAGCTTTGTAGCATTCATTGGCCCCAGTTATTCACTCTTGGCCCCCACTCTGTCCCGGTCCTCAGCCCAACCCCACCTCCACCCCAACACCCCCACTCTGTACCCTTCACCCCCCCCCCGCCTCCCGTCCCACACCCCCCCAGGCCCGGACGTCTTCAAGTCTCTCCCCAGCAGGTTGAAGCAGCAGGTTTGGAGACGGCCCAACGCACCCCCCCCCAGACCCACCCCTCCGCCCAAAGGGGACCGCGAGGAGAGCCGAGCGGATGAGGTAGATTAGTAAGGTCTGCATCCTCCTCCACTCCACCCTGCCCCCCTGGCCCCCAATCCAGGGGTTTAGGGGCACTTCCTCTGCTGGAATTAAAGGGTTACCCCTCCCCCCTAACAAAGAAGAAGAAAACGACTCTCAGGCAAATAACTACTTTCCTGGGAGTTTGAGGGAGCATATTGATATGTAAACACTCCCCCCTCTACGGCCGGCACCCTCCTCTTCCTCTCTGTCTCTCTCTCTCCAGATATCTTCCGTGGGAATTCTTCAGGTGAGCTGCATTCCCTCTGCAACTTAGGCCCCGCTGAATAAAAAGGATTTACAGTGCTTTCTCCCGCTAAGCACCTCAAAACACGTTAGCCAAAGCCAACATGGGAGCAATTGAGGGTATAGTCACACGTGCACGCACAAATACACACAAACAAACACACACCCACACACACAGACATTCATGCCACTGCTTCTGTCTCTAGATGTCGTCTACACATCAGAGTTTCAGATCTGAGTTTTAAAATCAAGGGTGAAGAATGTGTGTTGCCACATCTGGTTGTTTTGTGTAGTTGCTGGGCATCGGTACAGTCAACTAACGGGTTGCATCCCATAATAGGGCTGCCACGATACCAATTTCCGATGCAAGGCTTACTGCCATGAAAGTACAATACCTGTCATACTGTCAAAATGCTTACCAGCTTCCTCACCATTTCATACAGGCAAATGCAATGTCAAGTTAGGATTTTTGGAAATTGTAATGTCTTTGGGTGTATGATGAAAACATTTTTCTAAACTTATTTTACGCACACCAAATCATTTATTAAATATTCTATCCAGAGCCTTCAGCGTTTCTTTATCTTTTGTATGTTTTAATGGTATTTAACCGAAAAAATATATCTATGTATTACAAGTGTTGTATGAACCTTCATGTAGTTTGTAATTCTAACTTTGTGTGCTGTGGATAATTCATCCAGCCTCATGTATGGGCACACACACATTCTCTATATTCTTTCTTACACACACACACACACACACACACACACACACACACACACACACACACACACACACACACACACACACACACACACACACACACACACACACACACACACACACACACACGTGTATGTGTGTGGATATCGTGTGTGCCTTTAGACCCCTGTCTGGTTCCAACATGTCTGTATTTGTTGTCTTTGGGGGATGATCTTGTTACTCTTTGAAGCTCACGCCAAATATTCACAATCCTGGTTCCCAATGCAGGAACCGCAGAGGTAAGACCATCCTGACCCCGGCCGCTAACACGCTAGGGGCTTTTACCTTCACATTACAAAAAACATGTTGTCATTTCCATGTTTCGTGGCGTTTTCGACTGCTCGTTTCCACTAACGTAATGATGAGCCGTATTTATAAGGGTTTGACTATATTAGACTATTATAAAAAGGGACTTTTGATTACACCTTCACTGGACTTTGCTAGGGGAGGAAGCAGACATGGGCCTAATTTGGATTTTGTACAAATAGAAGGGAATTCAAAGCTTTTTTATTGATGTTAAACTGTGTTAAAACGTGGAGCAAATAAAAACGTTTCTTTACAGTTTAAAAGGTAAAAGCACTTTGCTAACCCTGCCGGAAGAATTACTGGTTTGATGCATATGGGGCCCACCCATGCCAAAATTAATAAACCCGTAGCACTGCATAGGCCTTTATGGGAAACTGACAGCCAGGATTGCATGAGCTATGTCATGTTGAAATTGGTTGCAGTTGGATTTGAATCGCAGACATGCAATGCTTTGAATGAGTTCTCTTGTACAAAAAATATCTAAAGCTACACTGCCAGCTCTGGCTAGAGATATCACTCAATCCCCTCGCTACCCAGTCGTTATTCTGAAACTGGTCTCCACATCCTACTGTTCCCAGCATGCATATTTTATACCAAAATGACGTCGGATTACTTTTCCATATGGTTCCACTTTGTTTGCATTATTTCCTGGGGACCGTGGCGACCACAAAGGGGCGCCGCAACCGTCTTTGGTCGAGGTTACAGGGCAGGAGAGGAGCTGAGAGCTGCGCACACACGTTGTTCTTACTGTGAGGGCCAAGAGGACGACTAGGACTATGATATCACCATAGTCTTTCTCTCTCCCAGCCCACTGGTACGCACAATAAGCTCTTTGTGCATACCGGACACTGGTGGACGAAGGGATTCTAAGTAAATGGGAGTAATGGAACGTTACGAAAGTGTCAGCAGCTAAAAAAAAAGTGATTTAGGCCCCATGTACACTAACCCGGCTAAATCTACAAACGCATAAATATTTATCCGTTTAGCCCTTCCGTCCACACTAAAACTGAGAAATCCGACACTGAAAACGATGCTTTTCGAAAACGATCGCTGAGGTGGATAAATGTGAAAACGCTGGGTTCGTGTTGTGGTGTTGACAGGGTAGACGGAGGCTTTCAGAAACGATGACGTTCAGTTGCCATGACGCTGCCACAAGCTTGCGCTCGAGACCGAGACGCTTAAAAAAAATGGCAGGTGAAATGCAAATGATGATCTCTCTGTACAATGTACTAATTTATTTAATTAGGGGTCCAAGCCAACAGGTTGGAACCCTATTGTTTTTGTAAGGATTTTTCCTATTATACTTCCCGCCATGAAAGTGGTACCACAGCCGAAACCGTAAATGGTGCCGACAGATAACCAAATCCAGACACGCCGGTCACTAGGTGGCGCTATACCAAGGACAGAGGCGTTTGGGGCTATAACTCCCACACCGAACCTCCCACATTCAAAACCTTATACGCACATATTCACTGGAGTCTGCTGCATCTTTTGGCATATGCCACGCCCATTTGCGTCCATAATTTTTTTTTCGCAAAATCGCAAAAAACGCAAAACTGTATTTTCGACACCAAACTTTGCACACAACATCTTCAGATGCACGCGCAAATAAATTATCGGACAGTTTTTTGATCCGACCTTCGACGACGAAACGGTAGCGTTTTGAACATTGGTTTATGAGCTAAATTAGACGTGGAAAATCAAAAATCCAAAGAAATCCAAAATTAGACATCGGAACGAGTCCAAATTTTACACACATGTTGGTGCTAACCTTAATGTTGTTCGATAAAAAATTCGGAAAATTTCGCCATTAGGGGGCGCACTAAACGAGGAAATTGTATATCTTCTACAAAATTTCGCCGCGAAAACGCTACACTGACTTCTCGCTACTCCTACCACAGTCAAATCCTTTGTATCCACAGGTTCAGGGTAGCGTTTTGAACACATGCTTCGCGTTGTGCCGGCGAAACGCACATTTCTTGTCGCGTTGTGCCGGCGAAATGCACACTTCTTGGACCCCTGCATAACTGCTTGCAGTTCTAGTTTTGTTTGTTACCCAGACAGTGTTGCCAGAGGAGTGGAGAGAGAACTCCAGGCTGTCGAGAGGCAGCCTATACAAGCTATGTGACATTTTGCGCCCCAAATAGAAGGCCAGACGACTCGGATGAGAGATCCGTGGATGTTGTCGGTTATCCTCCTCCTCCTCAATAGCAACTCCACCTCCACCTCCACCTCCTCCACCACGTCTGTCCATTAAAAAAAACCTTGCCTTTGTACCTTTGGTTAGAGACATATTTTTTTTTTCTTAGTGAAAATTATTAACCAGCTGATCAACTGTAAATATCAGCTGATCGCGCCCCTGTAATCTAAACAGAGAGGCGTGGCGGAGTGGCGTAAATAAATACAACAACTGTTTATCAAAATAATTTCAGTGTGGAACGTGGATGGAAAACATTCTGAAGACAATATGAAAACGATTGTGTGGACGGGATTGTTTTTATTGCGGATGTGCGTTTTCACATTTACCCAGGTTAGTGTGGACGGGGCCTTAGATTTTATTCTGTTCAAGTCAACGGAAAGCAGTACCTACATTGATTCTATATAGCCAATGTGGTTTTTTTTTATATAAATGTTTATCACGGCTGTCCCAAACAATATCATTTGTATAACGATCCTTGTATCCTCTGGTTTGTGAACTGTTGTTTTGCTGCTGTCACACCTTTATTTTCGACCTCAATGGATAAATCTCAAGGGTTATAGTAAATGCGTCAATCAAATATCTGCAACATAATTGGCTACTTATTTTAATGACATTGTCCCTTGTATTCTAATGGATCTAACCATCAAATGTAAGCATTGTAACTTTCCACCCATTCCACCCACTCTATTCTACAAGCTGTGTTCCTCACCATAACAGGTGTGGGTCGTAGCTCACAGGTTCACGGGGGTTTGTTTCGCGTTCTGCCCATGCTGGGGCTCAGTGTTCTCCATGAACTGGGGGAGGGGGAGCGTGTCTGTTTTTCATGCCAGGGTCTTCTGCCTTTACTCAAGCTCCTTTGTTTATTTTGATTCCACTGTGGGTTTTCTGCGGCCTGTCTAGGTCTGCGTCCCTGGAGCGAGGCCAGGGGCCAGACCGCTGGTGTCACGGGCCGCACGGCTGTACTGTCTGGAGCTCCCTGTCTCTAGAATTCTTTTGCTCTCTCCTCTCTCTCTCCTCCCTCTTTGATTCTTACTCTTGCTCTCAAATTGTCCTCTGTTCAACTCTATCTCAAATTCTCTTCCTTTCTCATTCAATTTAATACATAGGAGAGAGAGAGAGAGAGAGAGAGAGAGAGAGAGAGAGAGAGAGAGAGAGAGAGAGAGAGAGAGAGAAGAGGGGAAATAAGAATGGAAAGCAAAAGTTGGTGAAAGGTAGTGAAAGGGAGAGAAAAGGATCAGTGTAAGAAAAAAATGAAGGAAAGCAAGCAAGGGATAAACAAGCAGGAGAGAAAAGGAAAGTAAGAAAGTCGTTATTTGGTAAATGTTTATCGGATTGCTCGGCCGAGTAAAAACCTCTGACTATTTGTTGCTTTGGGACCCCCGTCCTTCCACATGTTTAAACACGGGGCTGGTTTCCCTCGCGTCACCTGGCTCTGCCGTCAGGTGACCAGCTTATCCCCGCCAGGCAGTGTATCAAAGCGCTGTGGGATCCCACTAATTGCTAAACGGTGAGAGAGTGGACAACAGCGGCAGTGAAACCCTAGATCTATAATTACCAGAATCCACGCTTCCCTCAGGAGGGATTTCAGTGTTGGCAGAAATCAATTTCCTCACTCTGGGTTTAAGCAACCCCGCCACAACACAATTACAGAGGGCTTTTATTTTAAAAGTATCCCTTTGTGATGATTCTTCACACTTGATGAAACGGTGGCCATTTCCCATGCCGGGACCGAGGGTTGCTGGTGGGGGTGAAATGATAATCCAAGAATGAATACCAGAAAAGCCCAGAAGGTTTAGAAACTTTTTACTCCCCCGCACTACGACCAACTCCCCCCTTCTAGGATTGAGACTTTGCCTGGAAGTGTGTACAACACCCGAGGCGGGGACAACAGCTGTGTGTCTGGGGGCGGTGGTCTGCAACGGCGGGTGGGGGGGGGGGGGGGGCTTGGTTTTAGTGACCACAAAAGCGTCCTCTCCTCTGGACTGCCTCCGCCAGCGCACCCCGGGTGCTGTTTACACAAGCACCTCCTGCCTGTGTTTACAGCTCGCACACATTTTTTGTTTCGCCACGTCTGAACTGCTCCCGAGGTTTATTTTGGTTTCCTTGAACTGCTGAGTGTTAAAGCTACATTAGCACAGGCTGGGCGCTTCCAGGATTCGTAACGGTTTGGGAGAGTGGTGGCGGATGAACGGGCCATAGTCTGGAGGGGGAAGGGTTCGAACTGCCAGTTTTTTTTAAATGTTTTTTGGGGGGGCGGGGAGGAGGGAGGAAGGGCAGTTGATTGAGTCTATCTTGGAGGACTGAGCACTGTAACAGATCTGATCTCAACCCCAGCAAAACAGGAAGGAAGTGGACTAGATGCAGGTTTGGGGGTGGGGGGGGTGGGGTCATTAACCAATTGCATGCTGGGAAAATGTTGTGGTTGTGAAGTATATAGGCATGTAAGGCATAGGGATGAGAGACTTGGGGATAGAATGATAGGAGAAGAGTAAAGATTGAAAAATAAGTTAAAACAAGAGTAAGAGAGAGTTTGGGATTATAGCACAAAAGGGAGAAAAGAGGGGAAGCGAGAGAAGAGGCAGAGGGCAAGGGAGTGCTAGCGGACAGGATAGTGGGTCATCCACAATCATTAAGCATTAATCTATAGCTCCCTACTCATCACCTAGTCCTTGTAAATGTGAACGTACAGTATCTGTTGTTCTCCTTAGCTCTGGGTGCCTCTGGTTCAGGGAGATTTGAAGTCTCACACTGAAGAATAGCCTTTTATTGTTCCCTTCTGAAAAAGAGTGTTCTGCAGAAAGGTGAAGGAGGTGAGGGGAACACTGGCTACCAGGTCTAGAAAAGCCTTACATTGTGTTGAAACATGAAGTTAAACGGCTCTTCTTTTCATGTCTTCAAATAAGGGGCACGTATATTGCGAAAACATCTTGTATTTTAATAGTTATAACCTACTTATTTATTTTGGGAGTTTACCAATTTCCACAAGAAAGTTCTAGAGAAAAAGAGAGAGACCTTTAATAGCAAGGGCGGCCTCACAAGGAGAATACAATGTGTAGACGAGCCTGGCCTAATCTTTAAATTTTTTATAGACTTCTCCCTACTAAGTATTCAGTAAAATATACATTTGTCTTCTGATTTCCCTCTCCTAGAACTGGGAAGCCGAGTATCTCTGTAGTGCTTTCAACTGTAATTCCACTGAACTGGAGAGTCCAGAGTTAGCATGCTGAATCTTTACAAATCAACAGAAAAGGGAATCTGGAGATCTAGGGAACTGCTTCATAATTCATCTTTCTTTTTTACTTTTTTTTTTACAAAATGTGTTAACATATGAAAATTAGAAACCTTCATGACCAGTATCTGAGGAAGTGAACTGCCCTCGCGTTATGTTAGTATGTAGGCCATCCAGCTCCGTGATGGTGACAATTATGATCATGAAGATGATGATGATGATGATGAGGATGATGATGATGACAATGAATGTGATGATGATGAGGGAACTGCAACATCCAAAACTAAGGAAGAATTTATGTTTTGGTATTTTTGTACAATCAGGAAAGTTAAAAGAAGAAGGAAAAACAAGAGGTCTACTTCTGCTTTCACTTAGCATATCTAATCTTTAAATCCGGCCTTGTACGGACGGTCCACCAAGTGGAACTCCAGATAAGGGAGAGAAGAGGGGAGGTATAGACTGAGAGAGGGTGAAAGGAGGAGGGAGAGAAGATGTCGAGGAGCGAGAGATATAGAGAGAGAGAGAATGAGATAGAAATGGGGAAAGTTGGGGTTATATAGAGGGGGCAGAGACAGAGAGGGAGAAAGAGATGGATAGAAGGGGGGAGAGCGATATAGAGGGTGGGTTGAGAAATGTGAAGGCGGGATGGAAGGAAAAGGAGGATGGGGAGATATCACCTTAACTGATTTCAAAAGCTGCATGAATTAGTGTAAACACTGATGACTCTATCCCTGATAGCAACACATTGATTCATTCTCTCTCTTTCTATCTCTCTCCCTCCCTCCCCCTCTCACTGTCTGCCTGTACCTCTCGCTTCTTCTCTCAACAAGGTAGGGAGTGTGTTTTCAGAGGGAGTTTAAAAGGTCAAAAGTGCTACTGAGAACTAGAAGATAAGAAAATAAAGATAGATAATGCAAACAACCACGAAAACCCATTCAATCATTATTTATC
Organism: Gadus morhua; assembly: GCF_902167405.1. Lineage (NCBI taxonomy): Eukaryota > Metazoa > Chordata > Actinopteri > Gadiformes > Gadidae > Gadus > Gadus morhua. The sequence continues at coordinate 20,822,673 of NC_044067.1, read as the reverse complement.
GATTTAATTTAAAAAATGAACTAATTCAAGAGTCCAACATAAAGAACATGCCATCGCCTTAACACCTCAGGAGGGATGACCACTGCACCGCAACTTGTGCAAACAGATAAATTGAGTGATTTTTCCAGAACGGTAATAATATCAATCCCTCGCTCTATACATCTCTCTCTCTCTCTGAAGGATTTTTTGGAGAAACACAGCGTGTTCCTGATAGTGTGTGGCTACGATCCCTGACAGGAAGAAAGCAATGTCGGTTCTCAGTCAATAGACCTTCCTGTAAGCTTGTTGCTCGCAAGTCTTCTCAAGTATCAAGTATTAGCGAAAGAATTATTGATATGGTCTTGCAAAATGCATGACACTGGATAGACCAGATTCTCTTGCAACATGACTACCTACTGGGGATATGAAAATATACTTCTGGCTCCTCCGAATTATATTTTTGACATATTTCATTGCTATAGGAGCCCCATGGGAGGTTTTTTTTGTCCACACAGCTTAGCAAGTCGAATTAAGCCGGCCGTTAAAAGAAAAATAGAAAATGGCAATGACATGATGAAAGTATCATTGCTGTATTGCACTGTCCTAATGCTACCATAGCACATGGCTGTACCACAGAACCCTTCTCTGCAGATGCATGATGATGAACCACCTGACGTAGTTAGGAACTGTAACTTTTTTTTCTTTTCGATTCCTTAAAGGAGCATTTCACCGGTGGAGGCATGAATATGTATTGAAATTGGGTCCTATATGTAGTCGAATAATAAAATAAAATTCTAATTTGGTGCCGTCTTGACCGAGAAAAGGCAGAAAAGGACTTTTTGGTGCTTGTGGATTGAAGTGGATCGTGGATTGCACCACGATGCACAGCTTCGCTGGCCACTCCCGCTGATCTAGATCTCCGCCTATCGGACACCTCGCTGTTCCATCAAGCTGATACAGCAAGACTGCTAGAAAATCATTTCACACAAAATTTCTAGTGAAGAGTATTAGTTGGTGAACTCAGTGAATTAGTCCTTATTTGTATTTCTTTCGAAATGGTGAACTTTTGCATTGTGCCATCTTCTATGTCAGATCCAGTACCTTCCGCCATTGTACTTCAGTTTTATCAACAGCCTCTGTTAGCTTAGCTTCAGACGCTGTGAATGTTAGTTTCTGCTGGTGAAGTCCCACACACTGGCATTGCTGTAATAGGTCTGTAGCTTCAGTGGGTCCCACCCCCTATAGAGGGGTGGGACTAGTGCTTGGAGTCTTACGAGAATCCTTCCCTCTTACACTTCCTATTTACTTCTACGCAAAAATCGTCATATTGCGTCATCTTCAACAGGAACTGTTGGAGATCGAGACGGTTCTCTCCAGTTGTCCCAGAAAATAAGGGAATGATTCACGACCATTCAAAAATATGAGTGTGTTTCTAACGATACAAAGCTTAATAGAAATGGGTGAAGTTTCCCTTTAAAGGTAAAAGAAAGACAAAAGGAGGGGTCTTTTTTCGGGTTCCAAAAATCCATTATCGACAATGGAGGGCCACAGAGTTAAAACCGGTTTTGGGGGAGAGGAAGCTGACCACATTCACATTAGATCCCTTTGCCTATAAGCTAAAGCCCTCCAACCCCCCCCCCCCCCCCCCCCCCCTTCCCATGCTGTTCCTTCTCGTCCTGCGGAACCACTGCAGCATAAGAGTCTCATTTAGGGGCCAGGAAAATAAAAGAAGAAATTCCTCTTCTCAGGAAGATTAGTGCCTGTCCCTTTGGAGAAGAGGCCTACACATAGGGGGTGATGGTGATGGAGGTGGTGGTGTGGACACGAGGAATTGAGGATGGAGGGGATAGGGTTCTCTCTTTTTTTTTTTTTCTTGTGGGAAATTTCTTCTGCACAGATAAGGGTAGGAGTGGTTGGGGCCACTGACCCCCTGGTGTACCCCTGGATCCTCTGGTCGCTTGAGAGCCCTGGGGGGGGGGGGTCACCTATCAAGACCTTTCTCCTATAGGTCATTACTCAGCGTCCACATCCCATGGAGGCCGAGGCGGTGATTAATCCAATCCAACTCGCCCCGTACCAAACAGGACTAATTACATCGGCGGTGCCTGCTCCATACATCTAAACCTCCACCACTAGCAACGGTTGGGACTGGCAAGAGTCAGGGCTGGACTGTTTTCATGAAGAAAAACTTGGGAACAAGGGGTTGAGGGGGGTAGAAGTGTGGTTTCATGCATTCCTTTTCGGTCCATGTACTTGTTTGAATGAAAGCGAAACCCGATTGTTGACAAAGGTGAAAGTTTTGTAGATGCTTGACACTCTCCTGAGATATATCTGCACTGTAGATAATCATCTAGACAGATGCGTTTCTCTCTACATACAAGCTCATCAATCTCATTCTAAATCTAGAACCTTCCAGCTATATACAAAGCCCCACTAGAAGATGTATATTACATCCTGGTGCAGCTGAAATAATCTGCCTGCAACAAGCCTGTCTGCTCCACTGCCCTAGTACAGCCCAAACAAAGAAATGAGGGATTGCTGAAACATGCTCTTTGGCAACTTTGAAAAAAACCTCTGCGTCTGTAAAACAACTCCTTCACAGAAGTGTGATCAAAGGCCCCTCACGCTCATTCTGTTGGGTTTGACAAACGCAGCGAAAGGACATGTGAACTTAAGAGTAATGAATTTGTCAAGAGCTTCTTTGCACTACATTTATATTTAAATTTAGGGCATTTAGGAGGCGTTTTTATTTATTAGTACATTTGTAAGAAGAAGGAGAAACAATATATCGCTGTCGGTACAGCAAGGATGTTTATAGAAACAAGTGCCAAACACTTACAATTGCTAGACTAACCCATACCCTGTATACAACAAAACCAACTTACTTACAACAGAAAGTGAGAAAATAATGTTTTTGCAGGTGTGCGTTGACTTTAATTCCACACTGAACGGCTTGTGATTCAATAAAAAGAGCCTTGTTTGTGTGTGTGTGTGTGTGTGTGTGTGTGTGTGTGTGTGTGTGTGTGTGTGTGTGTGTGTGTGTGTGTGTGTGTGTGTGTGTGTGTGTGTGTGTGTGTGTGTGTGTGTGTGTGTGTGTGTGTGTGTGGTTTTTTGAGCATGAAAGAGAGAGGGAAGGAAGGGTCGGGGGAAGGTCAAGAAACATGGGGGTAAGGCTCCCCCATCACAGGTTTTCCTTTGTAACAGTGATATGTTTTACAGTGGTGGTAGTAGGTACCTGATCTGAACACGTTATTCTTACATGCCAGAGTACAAGCCGAGAACCACGACTCGTAAATCCCACAGCCAGCCAGGGGTTCAGGTTGCAGAAATGTGTATCTGTCCGAGCTTGTCTTTGCAAACAGACAGATGCAGGCTGTCACACAAAAAGCGGGTGCCCCTTTAAAACCATTAACAAGGCCCCTAGACAAAAAGAGACGCCCCGATTTGTATCAAGGAACTTGAACCTGTTTTGTTCCGCCCAACGTACCACAACCTTTTGCCGTTATCCTTCCCAACTTGCTCAACGTGAGATCCTTCTGCTAAGTGTTACAAGGCAAGACAGACTTCCATTAGGAGTTTAAAACTCAGAGTTGTGTTTAACAGGGCAAGGAATGTCTTCAGGAAACACCAGCAAGGTGGGCCCTCTTTAACAAAGTCAGGTTTCTCTTAACAAGGGAAGCATAAAGGGGTTGTATCTCTTTTCCTTGTACGTAAGCCATTTTGGCTTGGGCTGTCCAAACTGATTTAAAAGTAAGTTTGAACAAGATCATAATGGCATTTAAGTAAGATGCTGAAGAATGCTCCCTAACACATTTTATTCACGAGCGGCCTGAATTGGTAATTTAACATGCATATTGATAAGGAAATCCACTGAGAATGAAAAAGAACCATAAAACAAACAAAGCAGAGAAAAAAAAATTAAAAGTAAAGTAGCGAAAATGGCCACTAATGTTCTACTTTCCCCCCTGTTTGTGTAAAGGCGATGTGGGGTAGCTTTGTGATGGCAGGCCACCAGGTCCTTCATTATAAAGTAAAGACCACTCGAACTGTAGACCCTCAGAAGATGCCAACGATTGTCCCAGAGGGGTTTGAGGAGGTTTCAGTGTCCACTGTTCGACTCCAGCGGCGTCAGGGCCGTTAGTAATTTATAGGCCCCGGTTCCCCCGGAGGCGACAACAAGGTTCTCCAACCTCGTTATGGGGAGTTTTCATCACACATTCACTAATGAAAACACGAACCCTCATCTTTAAGTCATGAGGCTTTAAAACAGTATATCTCTCATACCCTGAAAACCACCCTTCCCGTTGCATGCGCCGGACATGGCCAAATGATTCCCGACAGTTGCAAGCACACTTCCCCCCTTTTCTTTCACCCGGCAAGGAAAGAATATCCGTGAAGCCGACCCTACCATCACTAGCGACGCCACCGCGACCTACATGAGACACAATGGTCATGGTTCTGTAATAGTCTGAATAATTCACATGATGGCAAGCGGGGTGTTTTTCTTGTTTTGAGAAACTTGTGGTCTCTTTGTGGAGGTGCCAGCGAGCCGCTGCCACACGTCCTACTTTCTCACCCCCGCATCCCTAAACAATTAAGGCTAGCCGTTCATCTCATGGCGGGCCACCAAGCCCATCGTTAAGTCCCGGCATCGCCAGCGCCGCCATGTCCTATGACATCTCGTTAGCATTTCAAAGGTGCAACCCCGAACCCCCTCCTTGACTGTATCAGAGGCTTGTGATACACGTCGTCCGTCCACTGCTGCTCTCGCCGTTTTAGTAATTCATTGCGTTTACACTCGGGAGGTGAGAACAAGGTCTTTCGACCTCATTATCGTGCTTTTTTCATCACCCATTCTCTGACATCTCTGAAACAGCCCCACCAACCCCCCCACCCAATCTCTGAGTCTAAGTCTTTTCATGTGCCACCATCTGCTGATGTGATTAGCCATTACACCTCAAGTAACGCTATTAAACCTATTGCTATGGGAAATCATCAGCGTGTAATATACATCGAATCTTCTATGGACGAGATGAGTTATAATCATCAAATTACTTATTCCTAATGTTCCGTAATTCCATAACATTACAAACATCTAATGATTGGAATATTACAAACTTCAAATCATTTTCCTTGGACTTTTAAAGATTATTCACAAATGTCTCATGCAGAATTATGATGCAGGGTTATCAGGGTTTTGGGCCTTCCTCTGATCTGAACCGCATCGGGGAGTTGATAACCACATTGAGGAGAGCAGGTGGCTGACATCACTATGCTAAGGAGGTTGAGAATAGAGGGGTGCAGACACCTACCTCTTGTGAGGGTGGTGGGAGAAGGTTTCTTGGGGAGCTCTGAGAAGCTGCTTCCATCGAGACCGGAGCCCTTGCACTCCTTCTTCTCTGTGGCCGTTGGAGCTGAGGTCTCCATGTTCTGATCTTCTGGATGAAGTCTAAAAGCACACAGAGAGAAAGGGAATAGCAAGACACAGGTTAGATGCAGGTGAGATTGCGTGGGCCTGGGGAGCTGATGGAAATGTCTTGGTGGAGTCCCATTCAGCTGTAGGGAATCTGTTTATCACTCCTCTCTTGCTCTCATGCATGCACCTAAAATGAGCATTGTAATGATTTATTATTAATTATTATTGTCATTCATGAAAATAAAGAGATTCCATAAATGAATCTCTTCATGAGTGAATACCGTTGCCAGGTACTGTTGCACAAAAAGTCTAATTCCGACCACGTCCTGCCCATGACATCATCTTGCCGGTCTTCAAGCACTCCAGCTAAATCTAGCGCATCAACTCAACATCACGAATTGCAAACAATGCAAAAACATGAAACGACAAAACCAGTAAAATTAGGAAGATGTAAAAACCAATGAAGCAACTTAAAGGAGTTAGACATGTGTATACTGTACAAGTATAAACATACTTAACTTCATACTGCATTGAAACACTGCCTTGTGACAACTCTGTATTGTGTGAAGCGTGCTGCGATGTGTATTTACTAGTCATTCATCGACATCTATTTATTCTGTCAGCAGAACTAATGTGAGGTCAGGCCCTTAGCTCGCACGCGCACACACACAGACAAGCACACGCACACCCAAGCGTTTCACAGTTTGATGTAATGAGCGAACAGCGTCCGCTCTCCACTTCCAATTGTGAAACGAGAGCAGGGCCCTTCGCACCGTGGCTTTAGCCACGCTAGCTGTGTCAATAGTGTCCACAGGTCTGTGAATGGCCGATGCCTTGGCAACGTGCCGCTTGTTTGATTTAGCAGGCCCTACAAGATCATCCTCTGCGGAGGGCAAACAAGTCTTGTGTCTCTCTTCTCTTTGCCCGGGAGAGAAGGTTGTTTCCAAGATTGCATGCCGGGTTGCGGTCTGGATTTAAACTATCTAGCAAACGATCTAGCATTGCTGTTCAAACTTTCTTTAAAATGTTTGGTGCATCAGGGATTGAAACATGAAGTACTTAAAAATAAAGAGTTTTCAATTTGAGTACTTAGTTTCAAGTGTTTTTATTGTTTTATAAATAGTTTCTACATTGAGATTACCCATGGATTATGCATGGAAGGATTGGAAAACTGGGGGAAAGACTGTGGCACAAAACTTTAATGCTTTCGAAGACTCAAAGTTAGGCATTCCAGTTTGTTCCATGCACCTGTTGGCAGTAAAGTGGGTTGGGGTGGGTGCAAGGGGGGTCACGGAATTAATTATTTCTGAAAACAAACCCAACAATGTAGTGTACTTTGTTTGGAGAGTCTAAAATCCTATAAAAGCAAAGTGTTTATGACTTGATTCGGGCCCAAAAGACACAAACAACACCCTGGTTTTATGTAGATTCCTTACATTTATTTGCAGTGCAGTCAGCCAGTAAAACAGCCCTTATGATTCATAGTGTTCTGGCATTGTTGGCACTGAGAATCGGTGTGGAAACGCACCGGCATACTATCTGTGAATCGTCTTGGAACTCACTGAAAGTCTAAGGCGTTTGGTTTGGTTTCATGTGGATTTCCAACATGTCAAACTCTACTGTGAAGTGTGCGGACCAGTGTCCATGTCCATGGCCCTTGAAAGGTGCCAGTCTCCTGTCCCTGAGCCAGTGTAAGCCGATTAGAGGTGGGCGTCGAACAGGTTTAGGCTGCATCTGCTTCTCAGTTTTTCGGCTGCCAAAAAGGCTTTCAAGCAAGCCAGCTCGGCAGCACCTTGTCTCGGAGAACACCCATTGTTAAGGCATAAACTGAGTGATAGAATTCAAATCAAAAACTTTTTTCTCAAAAAAAAGTACTTTCTGCATTGGATGGACGTCCGCATGGTCCCTATATAAAGGGTTCCTATATTAGTGCTTTAATGCAAACAAGAGCTCAAGGCGAATGCCCTCGCTTAGCTTTCCATGCAGTGAAACCCTTTAACGGGGAGCATGAATTCGCCAGTCAAAATCGCAATTTGACAAACATCTGGCTCTGCATTTACTGCCACGTTTTGCTCCCCCTTCATGGCGTGCCAATCGTTTACTCCCAAATTACCTCAGGGTCTCTCAGGACAATCGTTTGGCTGAAGAAAGTGGTTGGACACGAACACCTGTAAAAGTCCTTTAGCACATCGCCATGAAAAACAAATCAGATCACTGCCATGAAAAACGTGCTACATGATCTGGTGTTGTTAGCTTGAGCTTTGCTCTCTCGCTCTCCCTCAGCGGGTTCACCAACCACAGAGCGCTTTAATATTCTCCTACATCTGCGCTGGTCGTGTGTTCCTCAAGATATTAAATGAACATGATAGGTCTCAGATCATTTGTTAGATTTGGCCACAGTTTCACCCTGAGTCAATCCTCCCCCGTAACAGCTAGACCAACCCCCCCTCCCCTTCCATTCTTTGAAGCTGTTACATTAACACTCGACAACCCCCCCCCCCCCCCCCCCCATCCTCCCAACTCCCTATTGGTGTGCCGGCATTGCCCTCGGTGACAGAGAGGCCCCCGTCTTCGACAGGCCAGTACAGGTGTCAGGAGCCGGACAGACAGATGGCAGGGGCCAAAGGAGAAGGAATAAGAAGGGTGGACTTCTTTTCTCCTCTTCTGGTTGGCTGGGCAGGCCCCCGTGCGGTATGGACGAACGCGATCAGGCATCTCCAGGCATCCTCCCCTCTGCGCTGGGCCCCCACCGTACCATGTGACTGCAGGCGGGGGACTTCAGAGTGCAAGACAGGATTAACCCACCGTAGGAAACCAACACTCACACACACATACACACACACAGAGGGACACACAAACGCATCCACGCATCGCACAATGCGGATACCTCACAGAAGTGTATGCCTATTACCCATTTTGCACAATGAAAAGAGGGGTGCTATTGAACTGTGCGTCCATCTGTCCCTGAGAAGGAATCACCATTTCGCAGCTCTGCGTGTTGCAGGTTTAATCCAACTCTTTCTCAACCCTGTCATTAGCTCCTCGGTAGGTGTGATGGGGTACCGGATAGGCTGAATAGACCTGGGACAATATCATCATCAGTATCACTCGTTTACACCTGCTGTAGGGTTGTGGATGTCCCACTTTTTTTTTTTTTATTAGGCTGAACAAGTTTTACTTACAGGTTTTACCAGGTTTATTTACAGGTTCATTGTCAATGTTGGAAAGGTTACGTACACCTTGACAAAGGCTTGTTATCTCCTCTTTTAACCGTGTCTGAGGCATTAGGAGGCGTGTTTATTCTCCTGACACCTCACAAAGGAAAGGAATGACGGTGTGCTATCAACACCGCAGCTGTTCCACTTATTAAAGAGTACATCGAAGGCCCGGGCGCCGCCTGACGTAGCGCCGGTGATCTCATTCATAAACAGGCGGCGCCATTCGCACAGGATGTCATGCTTTTAGTATGCCGTATAAATCATTAATTCAGACTTTACTTAATCCAAGCCATATATGAACCGAAGCCGAAGCTTGTCATAAAAAGGAAGACTTTGAAAAATATGTTTTTGGACACAAAATAACTAACTAATCGCCCGTAACTTGAAAGGGGGAGAGCGTCCCGGTCGAGGAGGAGTGAGTTTGGTCTGGCAGAGGATCTGGAAACTCAGGACTGCGAATGTAAACACAGTGGGATGGGCGGGGGGGGGGATCACTAACTCTTCTTCTACTCCTCTGGACTTTTCCTCCACCAGCCTGCCCCGTGATGGATCTCCAAGACGTGGCACTTTGAGAAAGCCCAGAGATATGGAAACGACTCACTCACCCTTTCCTCCTTCCCTTTATTTTCCGATGGATTACTGATCTGTTTGTATCCCCCCCATCTCAACCTTCTTCTTCTCCCTTCTGGCGTTTACTCCCCCATCGCCTGAACTATCTCTACTGTTCCTTGCCCTATCTCTCTCTCCTTTTTATCCTCCCTCCTTTCTCTCTTTCCCGCTTGCTCTCTTTATCCCCCTCTCTCTCTGTCTCTCTCTTTCTGTTTATATCTATTTCTTTACCTCCCTCCTCTCCCCCCCCCCCTCTCTCTCTCTCTCTCTCTCTTTCCCTCTTTCTCTCTCTATCTCTCTTTTTCTCTCTCTCCCGGCCATATACTCTTTGTTATGGGACCTTGTGTCTGTGTGTGTGTGTGTGTGTGTGTGTGTGTGTGTGTGTGTGTGTATTGCTCAGCGCCTCATTCAGTTTCAAGGGCTCCTCTCCCCTACTACCGCTGGACAGCTCCGCTTTCACCAACACAGAGTGGAATGCAAACACACATCAAAAGAAGCCTTTTCATCCCCCGCCTCCTTCTGTCTGCCTGTCTGTCCCTTTTCCTTCCTATTTGTGTCACTTGGGATACTTATGCTGGTATGATCTCTTTCCCGGCAACACACTTTCACGTAAACACTCAAACATGCACACACACAGAAATATATTTCTGCAGGCAGCCTAACAAGCACGGACTTGCACATAGATATGTGCACAGGAACATACAAACACACACACACACGCACACACACACTATTCAACTAGCGTTGCCGACTATAGATGCTCAGATTGTATTATCACTTGAAGCAGTTTGCTTATTTCATTAATTGTATTTAATCTCATGATTCTTGCTATTTCTGGGCTGTATCTTCACGGTTGCTTGCACTTATTGAAAGTAGCTTTGGATAAAGGTTTAAATATACATAAAATATATGTAACTGGCCAAATAAACCAACATAGGGAAGGTTGTTTGGGACACAGGGTAGATGCCCCTATGCTCAGGTTTCAGACACCGTTGCTTTGCCAAGCTATCCATGCAGCAACCCACACCAAGATTCCTGCTTCAACACTCCTCCAGGTCTAGGCGTTAAGCGTGATATGAGTACTCCTGGTGATGGGGGAGCATGTTTTGAGCTGCAGTGAATATCTGATGATGGAGCAACCGGTTTTATGTGTATTAGTTATTATGTGTATGCTGTTTCAATTCACCGTGAATGGATCTGGGGGTGGGGAAATGGAGGTTTGCTCTGAAGTGGTCTGCTGGATTTCTCTCTCTCTCTCACTCCCTCTCTCTCTCCCTCTCTGTCTGCCTCTTTCTCTCTCTTTTGCTCTGTCTCTCTCTCTCGGTCCCTGTCTCATTCTCTGTATCTCTTTATGTTCCTGATGGAGCCCAAGCCCCTTGGAATCCGACCTAAAGCCATGATCCAGGGAGCTGTTCGCTGGGCCCAGACGTCCCACAGCTGGCATTCCGCTCACACAGCCCCCCGAACACCCTGGACTGACTTTCACCAAAATTGTATGACATTTTGATGAGGAACCTTTTATTCAACGCTTCCAAACTCTGCACGCGAGCACCTAAGACGACCACTAGATGCATCACTTCCAAAATAGGAATATCATTCATACAACTAGACTCTGTATACTATTCATATATAACTCTGTGGCACTTTAATACCTCCTGTTTAAAACCTGCCAAATGTTCTGAAGCATATCTCTTTAGTTCTGTTTCAGTTCAATTGATTTGAGTTCCTTTGAGGACTTTGTATCAGATGATTGGGTTTGTGTGTAGTCAAAGGTACTGATAATTATGTTACAGGTGAGGCCAAAGAATTTCCCCATTAGAGAGTTACAGCTGCATTTTTTTTGTGGGTCTTTAAGGAGATTAACCCTATTTAACCTCATGACCCCCTACCCTAACCGTCTGTTTAATTGACTATTGTTTTACCTGACAAATTCCAAACAAAGAGACCACAGAGATTTTAAATAAAGATTTGTCTTCTCTGCCTCATTACCTCCATCTGTGCCCGACCCCTTGCAGCCCGTCCCCCTCTTCTACAAATTATTTTATTTAAAACTATTTAATCTGGGAAAACTGAGAATACAATGGCATGATGCTAGCAGGCGGGCAGAGCTGACCTGGTATCATACCTGTTATCTGATACCCCCTCCTTAAGTTCAACAAGGCTGCCCTTACATTGAGTCCTGTTTTGACTGCAATGTACTGCCTTTTACTCTCACAGAGCTGACAAACCTATTTCATTGTGAAACCTACATTACACCCTCCTTAATAAATGACATGAATGGGTTTAATTTTACCTTATTCATTGAGGGCATACAACTTTTATTTTTAGCAAAATTGTTGACATCGGATAGAATTACAGAATATCTTAAACGCTGATATGTGGCTGCGTAGAAGAGCCACTCGAGGGAGCGGCATGTTCAGTAGACGAAGTGGTTTGCGGTGATGACACAATGGAGTGGACCTTTTTAGAGCAGAGGGGTTAAGACTGAGGCGCTGGGCGCATTCCTGGCCACTTAATCACTTGTTACTTCAGAGACATCTCCCCGCTGAGGGGTGGGGAGGGCAAAGGTCACGGAGCGGGCTGTGACATCTCACACAGCCGCCGCGCATTAGCCGTTGGGCTGAATCACTGGTTGAAACAACATCTTGGTGAACCTCTCACATGCTTATAGAGCGAGCTCGCTTAAGCGGGAGAGAAGGTATTGCATTAATACGCATCGCCATTACCAAGCGGAGGAGAGTTTCTGCGCAACATGATTTGGTTTGGCGGTTTACAAAACGTGCTATGGGTTGGCGTTAACCCAGAGGTTGAATTGGATTTAATGCCGGATTAGCGGCTGCGGCTCTGGGCGTTTGTGTTATTAACTCCAGAGACGTCTAATTCCAGAGTTTATCAGGAGGCAAAGTAACAGGGTTTTGGCGGGAAAATGTGACTTTAAGTGAGCAGCAAGCGGTTGAAATTCCAACCCATAAAGGAGTCCTGTGGATGAGTTGAGTTGTCCCCCCCCCCCCTCCCCCCTCCCCCAGCCTGACCTCTTAGGCTAGTCAAGGCAATATCCTGTGGGTGATCTCTTTGTCTCCTCCAGCCAATAGGAAACAGATGTGGAGAGGCTCACTGCCTACACACGGACCCATGCAGCGAGACATTCCTGCACCTCTCTCTCTCTCTCTCTCTCTCTCTCTCTCTCTCTCTCTCTCTCTCTCTGAAACGCTCTCCCTAATATAATCTATTCTTAAACAGATATTATGGTATTGACATTGTTTGGTTAGCTAAAACAAAGTGAAATTCCCAAGAAAGTCTAAGAAAATCCTATACTTTCCTACGATTTAATGACACGCAAAAATAAATCCAATCAAGATAAATTCTTTGATTTGAATCACATCTACTATACGCAGTGTCTGAAAGTTTTCATGTTCAATTTGAGTGTGTATGTGTGTTTATGTGTGTTGGTTTGTATGCATTTGTCTATGCATAAGAGCCCTCAGGATCTCATGTGTGTGTCTGCGTGTGTGTTTATTTACATGGGCTCAGTATCTCGTTGGCATGGAGTAAGAGCGTACAGGGGTACTTGTAAGCCTGGTGGGGGGGGGGGGGGGGGGGGGTTGGCTGGTGGTGTATCTGTCACCAGCAGGGCGACACAGATGTCCCCTGCTGACCGGACCACTGCTGGGTGCAGTTGGCTTCCCCTGACCTTCCGCATTGATCCTAAACGTGTCGTTAGCACTCTCTCAAGACCGCCTCGGCTGTCGCTACTCTTCCCAGCCTCTTAAGCCGTTCTCACATCTGAACTGCGGACATCGTCCATGGACTGATGTCTGGAGCTTGTCCGGAGTTGCCCTCTCACACATGTAGCCCACAGCAGGAGATTGTCTGTGTCAGACGCTTTCTAAAATGCAAAATATACTCCACTTGGTTATGGGGGAGGCATTACATGAGGCAAAAAGTATGCTGCGGAAATCACAACTGTTTACAGCACATCCAAGAGGCCGGACGAGACTACCGACTCATCTGTAATGATGACTGTTTGTGTGATCAGCAATACTACATGCATTTGGACATATCTGAAATATTAGATCAACCCAGAATCACGCACGAAAATATTCTTCTTTGCATTGTGTTATGCAAAGAATTCTCTGCATTCTTAGCATAACACATATCCATTGCCTGTGTGTGTGTGTGTGTGTGTGTGTGTGTGTGTGTGTGTGTGTGTGTGTGTGTGTGTGTGTGTGTGTGTATGTGTGTGCGTGTGTGTGTGTGTGTGTGTGTGTGTGTGTGTGTGTGTGTGTGTGTGTGTTTGTGAGAGAGAGAGTGAACACCAACGCACAAGTTACCGGATGCGTGACTGCAGTCACTGACGTGGCAAAAAGGGATTGTCAGCTGTGTGTAATCTAACGGTGTGTCGCTAATCATAATCAAAGCTAGCGCTCTGCGGTGTTCAGATTTCAAAGCGGGGATAAAGCGAGGAGGTCGTTAACCACAACGTTCAGTCGTTCTAACAATCTGCATGGCCAGCGCTGTTTTAATTCCCCACCTACGCACATCCCCCCCACACTTCACTCCCCACCTGCTGTGACTGCCCAGTCGGGCCCCCTGGGGTGGCTGAGCCCTCGGTGACGAGAAAGGAGGGGGTTCGGAGGGGATGTCTGTGCGAGGGGTCAGAGGGCAACTGCAGCTGTCGAAGCGCATGCCACAAGGTGAGGTGAGACAGGTGACTGCAGACACTAGCATCCAACAGATGCCAGGGTGCGACAGGCCTTGCTCTCACACTAGCAGGATTTAATAGAGTGGAAATGAGGAAATAACAGGGCCTCTAATGCAGCATGCTAAAGTCTATATCAATAATATCCACATGGATAATATGGCTGTTGTATCAATTGCCCGATATTTATTTTTGATATACTGTATATGGAATGATATGGATTTAATGTTGTTTTCTCACTTTTCACTTTTTTCACTTTTTCCCCTCATGTCTACACCTCATTCCATTGTTATGTTGTTGCATTAATGATAGCAAGGCATATGATCAAAAGTACTGGCATTTTTGGTTTGTTTCATATGCTTTGATTTTATGCCACATACTTTTAAAAACTAATAAAACCAATTTATTAGAAAGGTTACAATACAGCAGATGTTTGCTCAATAAATATGTATGTATCAAAAATATCTAGTCAAAACTGAAGAAAACAAGAGAGAGGCATGAAAAATAAAGATAGGACAGGAAGACTAATCCCATGACGACCCTCAGACTAAACAATCTCTCCATCCCTACTGAGAAGATGTACGGATCCTTTCATGTCTTTTATCTTGTAAATCCTGCAAACTCAAACTCGTTTTATGGCTGGCCATGCTGAGCTGTGCTGCGACCACCTGTTGTCAACAACCCCCGGGGATCCATCAAACCAACCCCACACTGACACGGTCCAGACAATGGACAGTTTACCTAACACAGCACATTAACATGCATGTAGAAACACAGAGGACAGTCAAACGACACTGCAGACAAACAACACAGGCCTTTGTACGGTTTCTTATGATCCTCTCTCTGTCTTTTTGTCTCTGGCTCTGTCTCTGTCGGTCTCTTCCTCTCTACTCATGGATTACAAAACATGAGCATTGGCCCGAATTAAAGGCGGCAAAAAGGAGAGGCGGGGGGAGGTACCATGAGAGATAGAAAAAAAGAGAGAGATATAGAGAACAAGAGAAGTCCATAACAGCCACAGATGACTGGAGGCGGAGGAAGAGGGGAGAGACAAACTTTGTTGCTAAAGACAACCACATGTCCCTCTCTCTTTTCTCTCTCTCTCTCTCCCTCCATCTCTCCGGCTCCAATCTGAGGGGAGACTGTGGCCTGGCAGTGGTGTATTCTGGAGCTTATATCTCCCTTCACTTGGAACCATGTGATGATGAGCCCAGTCACCCCTGTCCATCAGGTGCCCCCCCCCCCCCCACACACACACACACACACACACACACACACATACACACATGACTAACCCCCCTCCCCAGGGCCCTACCGGCGCCTTTTTGCATTGGGATAGCCCAAAGAGGTAAATCACAACTTACAACCCCACTCCCACCCAAACCTCACAGCTAGAGACACACACACCCAACCTCACTGTAAGAAGCCTAAACACACTGGATAACACGCACATACCGCCCACCCGCTGTCCCGCTCTCGGGGTCTGAGTGTGATATGACTGGGCTGCATGCAGCCTCTGCACTGTGGATCTCCACGGCACCAGAGTTAGGGCCTGTGGCTGAGCCGCAGGAGACAATGCTCCATTGTGTCTCCATGAGGGAAGACAAGTAGGGGGGAGAGAGACAGGGAGAAAGAGAGAGAGGGGAAAGAAACCATATGTATCCCTGTGTAGTTTGTCTGTAGTGACTAAAAGACACCACCGCTGTCCTGTTTGCTTCTCCAGAGCTTTGATTAGGGCTGTGCGATTAATCCGATTTTGATCGTGATTTTGATTTTAGCGTCACTAACGATCATCAAACTAATATAATCAATTTTATTTTATTTTTTTTCATTAAATGTTTTATAGGAAGTGCAGCTTGAACATATTTGTACATTATTTTAGATTTGAACTTTTTTTTTTTGAGCATTTTATGTATTTTTTTAAGGCGAAATTTCAAAGTTCTCAGTTACGAAGTGTTTTTTGGTAGGGACATGCTGATTAAATACAGCATGTATTCAAACACTAAAAAAAAAAATATATTGACCAAAATAATCGTGATTGATATTTTTTCCATAATCTAGCAGACCTAGCTTTGATGCATTAAAGTGATACGTCGTCCCTACTCTTGGCAGGGTGTTGGGGGAAGCCACAATACAGTGGCAGTGATCAGAATTCTCTGCTGGCACTGGGTAGGGGAGGATGAGGGACGGGGGATGCGGGAAGGAGGGGCGAGGTATCAGTAATTACAGAGCAAGAGAGCGCATTAACAAGCTCTGCATTGTCTATGCCTTGCTTCCTTTTTTAACTTTCTCACAGGCTTTACTCTTTCCTTTTCCCTTTCCTGTCTCTTCAAAACACTCCCTCTTCTTCCATCCCTCTCTTTCCCTCTTTATCTGTATCTCTCTCTCTCTGTTCCTCCCTCAATCTCCCCCTTCTCCCTTTCCCTCTCTCTCTCATTCTTTCTTTATCTCTCTGTCTCCTTCATTTCCTATCTTGGCCTAGAGAGAGATCAGTCAAATAGATCCAATCTAGATTGAAGCCAAGTGGCGATGTTGTCTTTTCCTTCTCCTGTCTACGACGTAATTTTAGCTACTATATCAAGTATGATTCAACAGAATGTTCTTGCTCTATCTCTTCACGATAACACGCATTCTAGTTATACTTGCAAAAAAAAAAGAGGCTGTTTAATGTCAAATATGACTCAATAACCTGACACACTTTACAAACTAAAACTCCAACCCCAATGCTTTTAATTTACATCCAAGCCAATTAAAAACACTCCCCCTCAACCTCCTCTTGACTGACTCTGTGACCTTTGGTGACCTCAGGCGACCCGGATCAGACTTCCCAGGAGAACCAAGAGACTCTTGGGCGGCCATTGTTCCATTTTCAGACAATGATGAGGTTACAGCCTTTTTTTTCTGATTTTCTTCTCGACATAGTCTTCCCCGCCACGAGATCTTTACGAGAGTTCAGCCAGCGTGTGAGCGGGGAGGTGCGGTGGTATCTTTTTACGTCTTCACTCCTGCACGCAACAACACATGGTCCATCACACTGCCTGAACCGTGTACAACATTGAAACTGTTTTAGGTTTCATCCTCAATGCCCCTGAGAGGGAAAGTTTGCCGGAGATTACAAGGCCAGCTTTGTCCGCACATTTCTCCCATTTTTTTTGTTTCTTTGTTTTCCATATTTGTGTTTTTTCTTGCTGAGGCGATAAGCAGTGGTCTTGAAGATCCACGGATCCACGGTGATCCACAGTTCTACTCCACAGGGAGGTGGGGGGATGGTGGGGGGGTTCTAGGCCTGGCTGTCTGACTCTGAGGAGGGCAGGAATAGTAGTTTGCCGCAGCAGAAGAAGATGGAGCAAAAGTACTTTCTTTGTAATGGTACGGCCCTGCTGTTGATGGCGGCTGGAGTAGGGGGGCTGTCATTGATGAGGTCAATCTCTCTGTCATGAACTTGTCACTCATTTTATCATCAAGCTCTTTAAACGCCTTGTTAATCTGGCACTAAAGCCTGCAACAGCCTCTTTAGAGTGCAGATATGTGTGAGATTGTGTGCATATGTTTGCAGGTGTGCCAGAACGTGAATGTGTATTTGTACATGGATGCATGGTACTGTGTGTTGTGAGAGCATACTTAAGTGTGTGTGTGTTAGTTCCTGGATAGGTTCATAGTGGCCTTGAAATTTTTAGGGGTGTGCGTGTACACACAAGTGTGTTACTTTGTGTGTGCATGTGTGTGGGTGGATCTGTTCAGCGTGCATACAAGTGTAACTGTTAGTATCCGCTTAGTGTCTAGGTTTGAATAGCACATGTGTGTGAGCGTTGTATTCTGATAGTGTGTGTGTGGGTTTGTTATAGCGCATGTGTGTGAGAGTTTGTGGATGTGTATAGCGTGTGTCCATGCCTCTGTGTGTTTGTTTAGCGTGTGTGTGTTGCTAAAGCCGGCCCACTGTTTTGTTTTAGTGAGTGAAGAGCTCTCTTGCTTGACCCCGGCTTCCGAGTCTGTGTGGAGTAGCCACTCGCCACTACGACCGCGTGAAGAGGGCACCCGGGGCGAGAGGAAAAGAGAGAGAGAGAGCGAGGGTGGTGGGGGAAGCCCTTGACAAACCAGGAAGTGATGTCATCGTCTTTCACCCCGCACACTTGAGGAGGGAATGAGTGGGAT